>NC_085136.1:332250473-332257333 GCF_035046485.1 Aedes albopictus | reverse complement strand
GCGAAGGTCTCCGATATCGTTGGATAGTCCTCCAAATTGTTCAGCAGTTCAAACGGGTTTTGGCTGAACACCGAGCACATGTCGCGAGCTTCTGCATAGGTGAGATTCTGCTTAGCACGGATTGCGTTGATGCTGGCTTGCTTCTTTTTCTCCGGGCAGGTCGGATCTGTCGTTTGGTGGTTCATTCTGCAACTGGCGCATTTCACGGGGTTTGCACAAGCATCATACTGGGTTTCCTCTTCGTGGCGGTCCCCACAATTTTTACAGCGTCGGGCTCCCTTGCAGTTGAAGGTCCTGTGACCATATCTCAGGCACTTCTCACACAGCTCCACCTTCCTGATGAATGGTAGGATTCTGGTGATGCAGCTAAAAAGCTTGACTTTTTCTGGTAGTTTCGATGTGCGGAAAGTAACACTTACTCGGTTTAGCGGTATTTGAACATTGTTTTCCTTCCGATGCAGTCGGCGCACCCGAACAACGGGACATTCGGTGTCCAGACCCTGCAGTACTTCTTCTTCTGAGATGTCTGCTGGGACCCCAGCGATGATGCCAGCGATTGTTACCAGATGGCTAGGAATGTACGCTCGATATGTTCCTTCAGCTGTGTTGATTGCTTCCACCAATGCGTTAGCCTTGATGAAATTGTTAACCAGGACCATGATCTTGAATCTGCCCAGGTATTTCATGTCCACTATGTGTCCACGGAAACCGTCCATTTTTCGCAAAGCCGAGCCAAGCGAAAATTTGTTGATCTTCGTGTTCCTGTCAGCAGCGTTTCTTGTTCTCAGCTCGACGTAGATACGGTACGGTCCTGTATCTCCCAGGGTGTACTGGAAGTTTTCCTGATCGCTTCTCGTAATACCATTCATCCTGTTCTCGTTGAGGTGTCTCCCCATCATGGAGTGTCCACCTGTCGGCCATATTACGGGGGGCCCCGTCCCCCCAACGGCTCCCTCGGAACCATCCGGTTCCAACATTTTCGCCCTAACCTCACTACTCTCACTAGGCTTTTTCTCCCTCCTGTTCGCAAAACAAAATGGCCGA
Source organism: Aedes albopictus (assembly GCF_035046485.1). Taxonomy (NCBI): domain Eukaryota; kingdom Metazoa; phylum Arthropoda; class Insecta; order Diptera; family Culicidae; genus Aedes; species Aedes albopictus. Next base: position 332,256,289 of record NC_085136.1, on the reverse strand, counting down.
TATTTGGCGGAGTGATTCCGCCGCGTTGGTAGTAATTTCTCTTTTTTATTTCTTGTCACTTTCTCTTTCTATATTCGATTGTGTTTTCACTAAACTATTATATTCAGTATATATAATTCACTATTTCAAACCACTTAAAATTAAAAAAATCAATCCAAAATTCAACGCCAAAAATAACCCTCCTTTCTTCTCAGCAGCCAAACGTGGAATGTAAAAATCGTTTAAAAATAAACATATTATAAACCGACACAAACTACCCAATGAGAGTATATTACAGGTGGGGAAGAAGAAGAGATGGCTATGTATTAGTAAGCAAAGAAAAATGTAAACACAAATAGTGACGTCACTATTTGACACGCGTTCTTATGGGAGCTCGCTTTGCTTGTAGTAGTGACATGTTTTGCACCAAACACGGATCTCACGCACACGAAGTGTCTCTTCCACACCTTCATTAGACTCTCATAGTGGTTTCGCAGCGCGGTGTCACGAACACTAATGCAAATCTACTGGTTGAAAATATGCCCATTTGATTTTGCTGGGAACAGCTGATCTTTGTTTACTATTTTCAACCAGTAACTCAAGTGGTGTTCGTGTAATGCAGCGTATACGTACACGCAACACTACTAAAAGCAGAAACCACTATTGCAAACTACCAGCGTCCGCTGCGCGCTTGTTTTGAAATTTGACAGCTGCTGGGGAACAGGGTGGTTCAAAAATCGGAGCTGGTTGAAAATTAATGCGTGAACTCGCCGAAATATCTCGCGCTTAATATCAGGGGGAACGACACTTCCTTTGTTAACCGGATAAATCCGCATTTATCCGTTGCTAACCGTCGTTAACCGCGTCTAACTGCTGATCAGTTAGCAGCGGTTAGCGACGGTTAGGAACGGTTAGGAACGGATTAATGCGAATTTTCCGGTTAGAAAAGGATATGTCATTCCCCTTCGTTAAATAGGGGACTGCATGAAACTCTCTCTTTCTCTTTCACTCTTACAGACATTTTGTAAACAACAAGGCCAAGAAACGTCAAAATTCTATACAAAATTGTAGTATCCGAAATAAGTTTCTTCCTCCGATTCCGACATTTTGGTTCTCCCAGATTAAAAAATCCTGAAAAGGACTTCCGACCGTTTAAAATCCCGAAAAAGACTTTCGACTGTTCGCCTCGAAATTCGACACAAGAATGACGACTCGACCCCATCTCGAAAATATGTTCGGCTATTCCCCATTAGCTATCTTTCTTCCCCCTTTGACACAAGTATTTCTTTTCTCTTTCTACCCTCTCCTGCTATCTACCGGAAATTCTCCGTCTCTTAACATATTTGTTCGCGGTGTTCATTTCACCGGCCCTTTTCAAATACCACCCGGTTCAGCCCGGGCAACACCCGTTTAGTTCACCTTATACACACATATTTTTCCCAATGGGGCGAGAAACGTCATCATCGTTTTCAGATTCTCTTTTCTTCTACGTCAAAGCAACCCGGGTGTCTGTTCAAACTTTTTTTTCGTTTGTTTTGATTCCCTAGTTGCTATTCAATAATCGGTCAGTGATGGTATCATACAAATCAATAACGGTACGTATCTTTTTGCATATTTATTTATTCAGTGAAATCAAACAACAATATTTATTTTACTCCTTGCTCTACTCCATACTCTACAATGCAGTGCCCTATTCCGATGCAGAACTCTATAGAACAATAAGAGTACTCACTAAGGGAACGTTCATAAATTACGTCCAACATTTGGGGGAGGGGGAGGGTCTAGGAAAGTGTGACAGCACGTGTATAAGGTATTGACCTCGCAGCACCAAATCGGAGTTCGCCAGTTGGACTAGCGAAGCGAAGTTTTCAGCGAACTTTCTGTCATTTCTCATCCGACCCGACATGCATCCCTGATGTTTTCGTTTTCAGTCCGACGCAGTGTCGACAGTCACGACTTTATCCTACCAAAGTAACACAGCATGTTATATAATAGTTTAAATTTCACCATTCATACAAAACGCGGTGTATTTTCCTTGAATTATTTACCTAAATTGGTACTCTTATATAATCAAAACAGCGCAAAAAATGGCGGCTTATAGAACATATTGCATGTAATATAAGATGTATCCCAATACACTTGTAGTACATATCATCCAGCTGTCAATCATATATAAAATTCTTTATCAGTAATATAACTTGCAAATAACATTTATAAAGCAGTTACATAAATTAGTTCGACCAAATATTTATATAGTGATATAACTTGCAGAAAACATTTGTATCACATATCATTTGCTTTTGTTGGAACTAAGCTATTCGAAAGTGATATTACTGATAGAAAGCTATTATATTACAAAAGTCTCGACAAAAGTAGAGATCCGTAACTATGTAGCGTGAAATTGACAAAAAAACAACAAATAAACTTTAAAAAAATACATTTGGAATTTTGAGCTATGTAAATATGGAACTTGAAAATGTTATGAAGTCATTGATTGTAAAGTTAATTCCTTAATAGATAATGAGGAAATGGATTATGTATTCTCATTTGTGGTAGCGCTGATTTACATGCGCTTCAAAATTTATGGTGTAATGAATGATTTTACTCGCTTATAATTTAAGCGCCGCTGAATGTCATTAAAAATCATAAGAAAAGTCAACCAAATTGAGCTGTTTTGCAAGCTTAATGAATCGAGAATATGAAACAATATGGCCAATTTTCGACATGAAGCTTACAGTACAAAATAACAATTATTTTTGAGCCAAGGATTTATTTTTGTTTATGATTTACCTGAGATTATTGTATTCTGAATTACATTCTATTTATTTTCATAAATTGATCATCAATCGGAATAATAATGTGTTGCATGTTTCCGTTTATGTACACATACTTTTGACAGGTACTGTGGATGGGGATGATATTTTTTAAGAAAAACAAATGCAATGCGAAAAGACATCGGTTGAATCATGCGAACGTTTATCAAACGTTCAAATAACACAGACAAACAGACATACTACTCAAATCGAAATCATCGCACGATTTAACGGTCATTTCGAAAATAAAGTGTGGTTCGGACTGTGCTCGCATGTGTCATGGTGGCGCTGCTGTGCCTACGTCACCTCTCAATTTCGGAAAGAAATGAACGCGACGCCGATCAATGTTTACATAAAATGACTCGATCATGAACCTTCATTCATGTTTTATGAATGGATGAAGCCACGGGGGAGTCGTCACCTGCTAAATTGTTACATTGAGCCGAGGGAAACAACACCTGCAAACGAATGCTTCGGATTGAGCATTATAGAGGGTGCTAGTGAGATGCCAAACGATGTTTTTGAAGCAGTTTTCTTCTAAGTAATATGTCTGTTTGTCTGTGCAAATAACATGTTTTCAACAAACGTTTGGCCAAGCTTTAATCATGCTTTTCGGTCATAATTAAACCGTTGATATAACTTAATCACAACTTGCTTTAGCAGAGCTACATCTGTCACATAGAAAAAGTAAACAGTAAACATTGTCACAAGTAGTCGGAATGTTCTCTCTATTTTTCGATTATTTTCTTGTATCTAGACAGTCGTTTTCGGACATTAGCGGCTGAATACTATATCAATTGATATTCGATTTGGACGAGCTGGTGTCGAGTGGACTTCCCGCAATGAGAGCTTAGTGACGTCCGGAATAGTTTGTGAATCAACTGTACAAGAGACCCGACGGATTGCGTCACCAAATTCATCATCAACTTGTCTGTTTCTATGGTCTTTGGAAACCTGCAAAAAGGTCAGCCAACATGACTCCATATCTGAATCTAGTCTACATTAGGGGCCTTTCTGACTGTTGCCGACAAAACTATAAATCATGGCAGTTTCGCAGCAATCCATGTTTAATTTATCTACTGTGTTTGGGAATCAACATCCAATATGTGTGTAATATGATTTGAAGATGCTCAATACTCTTCGAAAAATTCATAACGACAAACAACAAATGAAGCAGTGTTGCTTTTATGATTGATATGCATGATGTTCTATTAATGTTAAATCTTTGTGAAATGTACACATTTAATACTAGACGCAGTCCGTACTATTTTTTTAACTGTTTGTCGTCGGCTAACATTACTAAAGCCTAATTATTACACTTCATGTTCTCCGATTCACTTATATCACTGTTGTAATACATCTTTAGAAATTTTGATTTTAAGAGATGTTTTCTGTGTTACTTGGGTACCTGGGGGTCTGTCAGTGCGAGCGCGCCAAATTTTGCGTGAGTGAGCATGTGGTGTTGGTGCTTAAGGTGAAACGGTGCGGTAGCCGCTGTTAATAGGACAAATTATTTCGGTATTTATTTTTTGCTTTTTTTTTGCGAAAACTCAAACTGGAAAGTGTTTATTTACTGAAAACAATAAACGCACGAGTAGCAAGTCAAAAATTTGATGTGAAATTGTTTTTTGTTTTCACAACGGAAAAATGTTTCTGAGTACCATGGTGAGTCCGTCTCATCTCACCTTAAGTTCGCTAGTAATGCAGTGAAATTTGAGCGATGCTCATTCTTCGGTTTTCTTCCAAATCCACAATATTTAGTGTAAAGTGGGGCAAAAGTTCGAGTGGGGCAAGAGTTTCTTTATAAGTTTTTGAGCTCAATTCAAATTATTTCTTTCGGGTGTCAAGGTTGTTCGAATGCTTTTTGAATAAGAGTCTTCCACCCCAAAAATTATGAAAATTGATCAACATTTCGAAATGTTATGACAAAATGTTGGTTTTTGATCAAAAAATTGTAATATGCGATGGTCCTTTCAACGCATGGATTGGAATTGTAATGAAATCGAATGCGGTCTTTTATTTTGGGGCGTAACTAGGTATGTTTTGAAGATTCTTTAGCATGTATAACTTTTTGCAAAATATATAAGGAAATCATATTTCACACATAGTGGGGCAAAAGTTCGAATTGTGGGGCAAGAGTTCGATTCATGTGGCATCTTTTGGTAAAAACCTGAAGTTCTGCAAAATGTACATATTATCTCTAAAAATGATGGAATTAGTGAGAAAATTCGATCAAAGTTGCAAAAAAATGTTGTTTTATCTGAATTTGGCGGAAAACTACTAATTTTTGGTGTAATAAATTTTACCCTGATTTGGGTAAAATACAGATCGAAATTTAAAGTGTATTCCAGTTCTAACATCAAATATTAATTGATTTCAGGTATTCCTATTACTAAAGTGTCCAAATACTGTGCTACGGTTAGCGAAATTCCACCAATACTAGATTCGAACTTTTGCCCCAGTGGTGGGGCAAGAGTTCGAATAAGACGCACACATACAAAAAGCGTTGTAATTCAAAATTGAAAAAACATTTGGCATAACTTTATTCTGCAAAATTTTAGCTCATGGATTGTAGAATCACCACATGGTATTAATTTATTTTTATCTGCTGCGACTTTTTGAAAAAAAAAAATTGAATTTTCAACTGGGGTCGAACTTTTGCCCAACCTTACTCTATAGGCTAATTCAGATTACCCCCAATTGTAGAGGCGAGTGTAGATGCGCTTGGTGAGATAAGGATTCATGAAAATTTGGATTTCGGCTTAGTTTGACATGCAGATTCAGAATATCGAATTATCTCAACATCGCCTAAAAAGCCAATTGACTTGAAATGTTGTACGGGTAGATACTATACCTATCTCACCACATTCCAAAAGTTGTGTCAATTGGTTCAAATTTGACTGAGTTATAGTGGAATACAGACGAATATAGAAGCCACCACCCAAGTGGTACGATTCCCTATGTTACATTCGCCTTTATTTAAACTCAATCTAGATTTTTTTTTCTTGCAACTTGCAACATATT
>NC_085136.1:332224408-332250450 GCF_035046485.1 Aedes albopictus | reverse complement strand
GCTTGGTAACCATCAGGGATGCCAGATGAATTGGTTGCAAATGTTTTCCGTTTTTTTTACTGGAGTTTTCCATGGGAGTTTCAGAAGGATTTCGGAGGGAGATCCCGCGGGTTCTTCAGGGCTTCTAAGGGGGTTTCAGGAATCTTTCAGAGCAGTTTCATGGAGAGTTTAGACAGCTTTCAAGGAAAACATTTGGTTTTACGACTGTGGGCTCTTTCAAGGAAACAGGTTTTCAGAGGGGTTTCAGGTGATATTATGAATATGTCCCCTGAAACACTCTTGGAAGCACTGGACAACTCCTGAAACCCCCTGAAACCCGCAGGATCATCCTACGTCCTTGAACCCCCATGGAACACCTCTGGAATTCCCTTGGGATCCCTGAAATCCTCTAAAACGTTCTTGAAACCCCTGGACTGCTCCTGAATCCTCTGAAACTCGATGAATATCCATCCATGAAACTCCCCTGCCCTGGAACACCCTTGAAACTCTAAAACGCATCTGAAAACCCCCGGAACAACCCTTTTATCCCACGAAACACGCTGGAAACCCTGAAACGTCTCTTAAGTCCCATGAAACGCCCCTCAAACACCTTGGAACACCACTGAAACTCTCTGGAACACCCCAAAACCCCTTGGGAATCCTTGTAACCTCCAGGTACCCCCTGAAACTCAATAGAACGCCTCTGAAATTAACTGAACCCCATGGAGCCACTCCGAGACCCCTGAAATCCAATGGCAGCCCTTGAAGCTTCCTGGAACGCACGAGACCTCTAAAAGTATCTAGAGTACTCCTGAAACTCTCTGGAACGTTCCTGATGCCCCTAGAACGCTCCTGAAACCTCCTGAAACTACTGGCACATTTCAGAAACCTTGACTCTCAGTGGAACATCTGGAAAATTCCCGAAGGAACTTGTGGAGACAATCTCTGGAGAATTTCTCAAATAAATTCCCGGAAGAACTATTCAAAGAATTCCAGAAAAAGCTTCAGGAAAACAAAACCTGAAGAATATCTGATAGAATTTCTGGCAGATTTTGCGAATGATGTTCCGAGAAACTTCTAGGAGACTTTCCGGTGTAACGCTCTGAAGAATTCCCGAAGAAGCTTCTTGATGAATTTCCCGAAGATCTGCAAGAACTCTTGAAGGAACATCTAAACTTTTATAAGAACTCTTGGAGAAACTTGCAGCAGAATCCAGAGGAACTTCAAGAAGAATTTTTGGAGATACTATTCAAAAAAGTTCTCTGAGCATCTTTTTGAATATATCGCAGACAAACTTCTGGAAAACATAGTGAAAGAACTTCTTGATGAACTCCAGGAGGGATTTCAAAATAATGGGGGATAATTCTTGGAGGAACTTTTCAAAGAACTCGTAGAACTTTCAGAATAATTTCCGAAGGAACTTCTTGGTGCATTCCCGAAGAAACGCTAAGAAAGTGTCTCAGAGTAACTGCTGAAAGTATTTCCAAACCAGTGCTCCCGAATTCTTCTGGAAGAACAGCCGTATGCACATCTGGAAGATTGCTTGCAAAAATATCTGGATAATTTATTAGAGGAGATGCCAGAATTGTTTTCCGGCGAATAGGGTCCTAAAATTAAAGAAGAAATTTCACTTTCGTTGAAAAATACGATGAAGTACGGTATTCTAATCGGACTTGTTCTTTACTCGAACTCGAAAAACGAAGGAATAATGAGAAAATTCGAAAAAAAGTAAAATGGTAAATAGTTCTAGTTTGACATTTGAAGTTGATTTTGACGTGATGGAACTCGGCATTTTTTGCACTGGGGATTTAAAAATGTTTCTATCTGACATACACGGAGAAAAAAAATCACTCAGATTAGGTGTGGGACCATTTGGGCAGGGGACCTATTTTGGATACTTGCTGCTATAACTCAGTCAATTTCAATTTTTGATCACGGCTAGATACTGTACGTATTTGATCAATTAAAAATTGGCTGAGTTATAGCAGCAAGTGTCCAAAACAGGTCTTCCTACACAAATGGTTCCAAATGGTTTGAAGAATTTAGATAGGGATTTAGAAACCTATTTCAGGAAGGATTTTCGAGCGAACTTCTGCAAGAATTTTTGGACCAACATTATGAAAATTGCCAGAGGAACACCTAAAAATCTCAAAGAAACCTCTAAAATAATTCCCCTAGAAACTTCTGATCTCGAGAAGGGGCATCTGAAAGAACTTACGAAGTACATTCTGGAAGAACTCTAAGAGGAATTTCTAGAAGAAACTCCAGAGGAAATTTTGGAATTTTCTGAGAAACTTTTAGCAAAAAAAATATTCGAGAAACTTTTGGAAGGATTCGTTGAGAAATCTCTATAAGAATACCCGGAGAAATGAAGGAAATTTTCAAAGAATGTCAATATGCAAGAATTCACCAAGGAAATTTTGGATGTATTCCTGGAGAAACTTCTGCAAAATATTCCAGAGCAATTCAGGTTAAAATTTCCGGAACGACACTGTGGAAAATTACCCGAAGAATTGCTGAAAGCGTTCTCTGAACCAGTTCTGAAAAGATTTTTTCCAGGAACTTATGGGAGAAGTCTCGCAAAAACATTTGGAAAAATTCTCGACAGAACTTCTATGGAAACTCCCGAACGATCTTCTGGAAGAATCCCAGAGAAATTCATGAAAAAATTCAAGAAAGAATTCCCGGAAAAACTCTAGAATTCTTGGAAAATGCCCACATTTACATTTTTCAGGTGATTTTACTCACAAAAAAATCCAAACAAATTTTCAAGAGAATTCCAAGAACCGTAGGAAGAATTCTCGGAGGAGCTTCTCAAAGAATTTTGGAAAAAAAAATCTGAAAGTATTGCCGAATAAATTTCTGAAAGTATTTCCAGAACAACTCCTTGAAGAACTTCAAGAAGAGCTCTCGTAGGATTTTCTTGAACAATTATCGGTGAAAATCTTGGACAATTCCCGTTCACATTTTTGGAGGAACTGTGCAGAACTGGAACAACTTTCGGAAGATCTTCTGGAAGAATTTTCTAAATGAAACCTAGAAAAAATCCCGGGGAACTTTTCGAAGAAAATCCAAAATAACTTCCATGGTACCTCCCAGGTAACAATTTCAGGCTGTACAAACGTTTTTCCAACTATTTTAAAGCAGCCTTCATTTGAACATAAGCTGGGCACAAGAGGTACAATCCTTTAATCAGCTCCTAAACATCTAATTTTGGTGATTTTATTCAACCTTTAGCTGATTGGAGGTTCTTTGAAAGGTTGATTTAAGGCTTAATATGTGCTTAATCAGAAATCAATCAAATTTATTAATTATGTCTAAAAATAAAAAAAAAAACAATTTCTTAAGCTTAATTTCATTATTTGCGGCATTATTTCCCACAAGAGATGTGTTGGAATGTATAAATAAATTTATATGAAATACTAGGAATTGAACTCGGACCTCCTCCTTTATAGTCATTGACCTTAGCATCTACACCACACACAATTGTATACAGATACCCGAAAACGAGAGCATCACTTGTTGTGTCTGAATAATCAAGAACACCAGATGAACTGAGTCTGCATTGAGGCTGGAGAAGCGATGTGGACACTACCAAAACTTGCTTGGGTCAGCTGTCAAAACATATTTGATTAAAGGCTCAACAGATGGATAATTGTGCAGGCTGATTTATGTTTTAGAGCTGGCTACACAGATGAAGAATATTCTATTCAACTTTATATTCAGCCATTTATGTATTGCTGATTAAAGAGGTTGAACAACCCATACTTCAGACCAATATTCAGCTGTCATTGTTTTCAGTTTTGACACCATTATCCAGCCAATGTTCAGCAAATACTCTCACTGTTCAGCATTCATTGTTACATGGGTTGCTTGATCAGGAATTTGTTAGCAATTCTTTCTGTTGAGGTTCCATCAGTATCTCTTTCAGGATTTTCGTAAGGGATTTTTCTAGAGTTGTTGCTAACATCTATCCAAAAGTGCTCTTGGTATTCCTCTGGTTGAGGATTGCTTCTTTGAAGACCCATTTGGAGTTTTCCAGAGAATTACTACAATGGTTCTTATCTTCTTCTTCTGTCTGGAGAAACTCCTGGAGGAACTCTTGGAAGACCTTTTGTAAAAACACCTAGAGGCATTATTGCAGGAGTTCTTGAAGAAATTTATTAGATGTTAATATTCCAATTGAGACAATGCTGAACGGTTTTATTTTACAATTTCCGGTAAAATGAACTGGGCCCAGTCGAAAGTAAGCTCAGTTCCTTCGAGCAACATCAAATGCATTAGTCTCAATCGTTACAACCCATCAAGGTCGGAACCTCTTGGACAGACGACCGCGAGTTCAATCGCTCTCCCACGTGCAGCTCCTCCAATTAACCGTCGCTAATGCACCGAAGAATCATCCCGGAATCCACTCAAATTAATAGCAACCCTTACACAGGTCACTTCCTACTTTCCCTTTCCTGACCTAATCTGACCTCCGCGCTCTGCTACGGTGAATCTACCGACCGACCGACCACAACGTTCAGTTCAATTGGACCAACCGAACCCAGCAGACACAAGGTTGCTGCGGCTTCCCTTCATCTCCCTTCTCCCTGCATCGCTCCATCCTCCATCACACATTCGTTCAGGATGATTAGGTGTGGGCCGAGGAATTGACTGTTCCTCTCACAACTCCCCCATCTGCACCGTCATTCCGTGTGTAATCCCTCCTTCATCTAATTCCCATCAAACCGAATGGAATTCCTTCCAATCCGACGGACCGACCGGCCACACCGACAAATCGAACCCGGACCGGAGAGTTCCCATAAACACATTAAAACGCTAGCATTTAGAGACCTCGCTCTCTCTCTCTCCATCTAGGAATAAAGCGCCTAATCTTCTTCTGAGTCTCTTTCGCTTAGCCACCTTCCATTTCCCTTTGCTTCTGGACTGAACGGTCTGCTTGGACCTGCTCGCCTGCTTGGACCGCAAAGACTTTAAATTTCCGAATGACTGAAAGCGCTCAGGCGCACATACTCAGACTCACACAGGCAGGCAGACAGACAGACAAACAGACGGGACGGACAAACTGCCTTTACCAAACCGAAATTAATCCGTAATGAACCAGAAATCAAAACACACATCGCTCAAATCGGTTGGTTGGCTTTTGGCTGTGGCAAAGTTCACAATTCGCGTGGCTGCTACTATCCGGTGTGCCATACAGAGAGCCAAGCCATACGGACAAACCAAAAAGCCGGATGATACCTCGCGCCACCACCGCCCTCTTCGTCATCCGCGAGCGAACAACTCGCAGCCCTCGAAGCTCGCGCAGCAAGCGCGTGGATCCAAGAAGGCTCCGTCCGTGTATTCGATTCGAACCTCTTCGAACTTCAATATTTTTAATTATATGCTTCGATAGGCTTTAATAGAATTAAATTGGACGGCCGAATGGACTCTGGCGGACCGGACCGGAGATAGTTTCGCGCTGCGCTGGCTGGCCACACGGAATGAAAGAAATGCAGGAAAAAGAGCCATTTACCTCACTTCGTTTAGTTAGAGGCTATGGGGTCTCCACTACGCTCTTCAGCTACCGACCGATCGAATGGCCAAAATCCAGGGGAAACCCTGCGAGTTGGGGATGAATTCGAAGTGGAATTCGAAGAAAATGGTCCCACAGGGAGTAACGCGAAGCGAATGGCCATCCTTGAGTGTTGGATAGCCGAGGAAGTTTCATGTGAATTTGACGTCGGACTTTGAATGCTGAAATTCCTTCATAGGGCACTTGGATTTTGCGCGCGCGTGCAGCAGTCTCAATGTTTGCGGAATAGAGGTCATCGTAGTAGGCAGGTAGGAGGCAATATGCCGTTTTCGCCTGCGAACTGGGATTCCAGCTGAGTAGATAGTATGGCATTTCATAAACACTTGCACAAATCCTTAATGGAGTTGCCTTTGTAGATTTCCCTACTATCTACAGTAACATAGAGCCACTCTTCTCTACACACCTGGCTAAATCCTTGCAAGCATTTTTGTTTTATAAATCCTATTCCTCAACCTAGAAAGTTTTTAGACCTGAAATACCTTCAGCTATACGATAGGAGGGTAAACATAGGAAATATGTATTCAAAAGATACTTGATGAGATACAACTCGTAGCGTTGAAGCATTTGCCTCCACTGGTGTCGGTCCTAGGCCAATTGCTTCCAGTCACCCTGAACGTTTAGAGTTCGCAATGCGAACAGTGATGGAAAATGATGAAGATTGCAGTTGAGCAGGCACAAACAAAAACAAACCTACTCGTGGACAACAGGGACCCGAGAACATTTGCGCTTCTTTACTCGTGAATAAATGAAGCCGACAAGCACTCGCCCTTGATTCGCGAAGCTTCACTGAGCTTTTTGCATTTCGATGACAGACGCATTTTCACGACTGTCAGTTCTGCTTTTCATGAACAATGAAGCATAAAGCATTAGTTTATTATGGAGAATCATTGAATTTGCTATTATAACCACACTAATGCACTTCCCGCTCCACACGAACAAAAACTCATGAATAAACTCATACAACGTTTACTCTCGGAAACATGAGTAAGTTTTGTGTTGGCTTTTCACTCGCGAATTGCTTCATGATGAGAACAATTCCATCACTGCAAAAAGGTACCGAATGCGCGGCCTTCCACGAAGTCGACGGTCCCTTCCTTGTTCTCTGTTCAATATGATTTGAGCTTGCACTTCCTCCGGAATGCGAGCTACGTGTCCAGTCCACCGCAGCCTTCCGTATTTCATTCGTTTCACTATATCCATCTCTTTTTATACTTGATACAATTCATAGTTGATGCGACGCCGCCAGATGCCGTCCTCCAGTTTAACGCCGAGTATTGTTCGCAGAACTTTACGTTCGAAGACTCCAAAGGCCCACTATAACCTTCTCTCAACGACCACGATGCATGATCGTATAAAGTGACCGGAAGAATCAGAGTCTTGTACATCGCGAAAAATTTCCTTCGTTTGCAGTCTACGGGACTTCCAGCTGGGTTTGCAAACCAAAAACGGTCCAAACTCCAAACTCGCAGTTGCAATCTTTCAAAACTTCCTCTGGGAATTCTTTCGCGTGTTTCTGAAAATTCTTCCAGAAGTTCCAACGAATGGTCTTCCAAGTCTTTCTCCGGAAATTCATTTAGGAGTTTCTCCAAGAACTTTCTCTGGAGTTTGCCAGAAATACTTCCAGCTATGTCGGCAAGAATTTCCTTACCTGAATCACACAAGAAACCGTTTTTCTCCGATCACAGTACGCAACTGCGAAGAAATGACAAGTCAAATGGCTGTCGCTGTAGTATGTTTTTACCAGGAATTGGTCAGGAAATGTCTTTTTTTTTTATTCTTAATCACTTAACCTAATTTACAGCTCTTTTGTCCACTAGGGTACTACGTGAGCGATTCCAATTGGACGCTGCACTTCAACTTTGTACAGTGCCTAAATGTATTCAATTCTATTCAACTTTATTGAACTGGTTTGCCTTTGTGCTTCTTTCATTCTTCTACCCTGTCCATGGTAGAATGATGAGCACGATGATGCTGATGTGTGGCTGCTGTTCCTTTTCCAGTCCGATTGGGGGTCCATTATGAGTTGCGGTTCGCCGATATCCAAAGTTCCGGGTCCATTAGAGCATATGCTCCGAAGAGGGTCAGGTGCCAGCTGCTCTCGGGGGGAAGAGCAACTGACGAAAAATTGCAAGTGCCGGGGCTGGGTTCGAACCCATGACCATCCGCTTATGAAGCGAACGTGTGGACCACTGCGCCACGGGCCCCGACAGGAAATGTCTTGAACGATTTCTTTTGAACAGGAAACTGGGCTTTAGTACAAGCCACTGAGATTCTGCGTTCCTTTACCGTTCAGTTTCAGTCGACATCCACTATGGACTTATCCATCGATGAACCGAATTCATCGCGGTCCGAGAATTTTGACACTAGAGCACAGAGAACAGACATTTAAGCTCAAACAAAATTACGTCGAAATCGTGTGTAAAGGACTTAAGTGTACCTCAACGCCACCAACGGAGACTGCCCCACATAGAAAGTCGATTTGACCCCACGATGGCAGTGTTCATCGTTAAAATATACTAGCCCACAAAGCGACACGAGCGCCAAACGGCCAAAAACGGCGAGCACTGGAAACAAAAATGACAACACAACAATGTAAGTGATGGGACGCTAGCGCCACGCAACGGGAGCATAACCACATACTTTAATATGACCGTTACAAACTTTTACACAAGGCAGAAAGCAAAGATAGACGTCTGTTCTCTGTGACTAGAGCGGGGCCGTATATGTTGGAGGCTAGTCCACCATGGCCACGCAGGCCATAGCGAGGCTAGCTCCGTCGATGCCTGTTTCTAAATTACAATGAAAATAAAACGCTAGACATCTTCCATCAAACTAGACGGCTGCCGACTGATACCTCAATCTGCAACCGCCACACTCTTTATTCCATTCAGGTATATACAATTCAACAAACTTCTTCCAAACTTCATACCTCTGCCATCTCTCTAACAATTGTACAATTCTACCAACAATACTGCCGCCGTTCACGTACCTGAAGGTTCGACGCTACCCGATCGCTCAACGCTACCTAACTTCCGACACTCCTCCTTAGCGTCGCAACCTTCGAAACACGATCACCTCCTCCTGGCTCGAAGCTACTCCTCACTCCAACGCTTGGCAAGTGGCCCAACTCCGACGCTTGCACCAGCTCTACACCAGTTTCGAGCTCCGACCAGGTCCATCGCTGAGCTCCTTCATGTTGTCTTCCGGATCACTCCTCCTGCCGCCAACCTCTTCGTCCAGGTGCGACCACCGAGCTGCATCCGATCCAACTCACAATAATCCTCGAGCTCCGTCCGGTGACCAGCCAGCAGTCATCCAATTGACCCGTATCGCCAACATTCCCATGGATCCTGTCCTCCGTTGCAGCCAATCCATCCGCCCAAGGATCCCGTGCTGCGACTCCGCGACTTATGCGGCCGATCCTTCTCCCGGTCGATACGTGCTGTGGAACACGCTCCTGGGCCCATAACCTATTGGAGACTAGTCCACCATGGCCACGCAGGCCATAGCGAGGCTAGCTCCGTCGATGCCTGTTTCTAAATTACAATGAAAATAAAACGCTAGACATCTTCCATCAAACTAGACGGCTGCCGACTGATACCTCAATCTGCAACCGCCACACTCTTTATTCCATTCAGGTATATACAATTCAACAAACTTCTTCCAAACTTCATACCTCTGCCATCTCTCTAACAATTGTACAATTCTACCAACAATACTGCCGCCGTTCACGTACCTGAAGGTTCGACGCTACCCGATCGCTCAACGCTACCTAACTTCCGACAGTATATATATATATATATATATATATATATATATATATATATATATATATATATATATATATATATATATATAAGTTACCGAACCTCCATACCCGATCCCGGACTTGTCCGACATTATAGAACGGATGAGGAACACACAACACCAAACACAACAACAACAACAACAGCCACAAGCATGAACCGACTCGACTCATCAAAAAGCTAAACTCCACCGACCAGCAGAACGTGACGGGATGTACGACTCGCATTTCACAGTTTGATAGCGTAAGCATTTATACAGGAACGGTTACCACAACAAGCTAGGCCTTTGTAATTTCGAACTCAATAAATCAGTCTTAGTCTTTCTTTCGAACCGTCCACTTGGGATTTTCCTTTTTTAAAAACATATACCGGTAGCCCCGATTTATCGCTGGCGCAGTCTCGACTTGGGGGATAGCCACCCGTTGTGTTTCATAGTGAAATCGTGAGTGTGAAAGCAGATAGGAAACGCGTGTGTTCATCTAGAAGCTGCAGC
Organism: Aedes albopictus; assembly: GCF_035046485.1. Classification (NCBI taxonomy): domain Eukaryota; kingdom Metazoa; phylum Arthropoda; class Insecta; order Diptera; family Culicidae; genus Aedes; species Aedes albopictus. The sequence continues at coordinate 332,240,594 of NC_085136.1, read as the reverse complement.
AGGCGATCATCACCGGCAGAACCAACGTAGGAAGAGCGCCCCAAGGAACCAGAACGCTCGTTAACTTCACCCGCTCCGTCGTCGCTGGCTGGATACCAGTCGATTCGTGGTAAGTTAAACAACCGTTTTTCTTAAAAATCTTTCTCGCTCTCTACACTGCTAACTAACATTTCCATTAATTAACAACCCTAGTATAAGAAAAAAGTGAGTGATAATAGTGATATACCCGAGAGATATAAGTGTTTAAGTGATTGTGTAAACAGTATGACAACAAGAGCAATGTCCCTCGCCGATCTACAACAACAGATCGAAGAATTGAGTGCGCTCATTGAGCGGCAGAATGTTCAGGCCCAACAGGCCAACGAACAAATAGCTGCTCTTCAAGCAGCCTCTTCAGCCGATGCCCGAACACCGGCTATCCAGGCATCTGCTCAAGCACCTGCCGCAAACGTTCAATTTCCAAAAATTCCAGACCTTATCCGATTGGTTCCGGAATTTGACGGGAACCCCCGAAATCTATCCCGATGGATAGAATCGGTAGAACAGAAGTTAGAAGAATCAAAAAGATTCATCGCACCGAGTGACCAACCAGTAATTCTTCCTATCTGGTTGGGAATCATTCGCGATAAAGTAACAGAAAAAGCAAATGATGCCCTTACCGCTAGCCATACTCCTCTTGAGTGGGGCAGCATAAAAAATACACTAATCGAATATTTTGGAGACAAATCGGATCTATCAATTTTGATTTCAAGGCTGACAAGCCTAAAACAGGGGTCACTGTCAGTGACTGAATTTTACCAAACTTGCAGAAATCTCCTCGCGGACATTAATGCAAAAATCATGATAGGGAATAACACAGCTAACGAAGCTAAAGCAATTATGGGGACCTACGAGTCCCTAATGATAAACGCATTCGTCGATGGGCTACACGATACGATATCTGATCTTACGAGATCAACTCGCCCGCAATCCCTTTTAGATGCGTATCACGTCGCTTCTGAACATGAAGCTGCGTTTCGCAGGAGACGGGAGAAGAATTCTAAGAATATTCCAGACAGTTTTAAACAAAAACAAAACATAACAGCCCCGCAACAGAAACCAATTTACCTTCAAAATACATTTAGACCTCCGATACAAGGTAGTTTCAACAGTTCTGGCTATCGCCAAGTTCCACAGAATTCCCCCGGGTTAACACCCCAATACAATAACGGCATAGCTAGACCATTTCAACAAAACTTCGGGCCCAGACCCAATCAATTAGCGATTCCATACATAAAAACTGACCCTTCTGGCCAGAATCGCCAAATCGGTCCAAGACAAGTTCCCTCCTTTAGAAGTACAACTCAGGTTAACGTGCATGAAATGCAAGAAGCACCTTCGGGAATGCATCCCAATGATCAAAGTCAAGAATTTCAGTACGTTCAAGATCAGAACATGGCCACTTCAGCAATCGAGGAACAAACAGAAGAGTTGAATTTTTGCACGGATATGGAACAACCAGTAACCGAATGACGAGTAACTTCCTTCCATATTTAGAAATCCCCAGGAAGAATAATGAGAGTTTTAAATTCCTTATTGATACTGGGGCTAACAAAAATTATATTGCACCGGAAATAGTTCCAAACAGATTCATACTATCAGGACCTTCACAAAATATCAAAAACGTAAGCGGTAAACACAAAGTTAATCAATATACATTCCTGAACCCCATAGAAAACTTCATTCACGGGGTTCCCAGACAAAAGTTCTTTTTGTTTAGATTTCATGATTTCTTCGATGGCCTTATCGGCTTTGAAACGCTTCGTTCAATGGGTGCTTTAATTGATACAGCAACCAATTCGATCATAATTAACGATCACATCATACCATTGCAGAAAAAGTTCCCTACTAAGGAACAATTGAATTTTCAAGAACACGAAACTCTCGTGAAAGAGTTTCCTGTTAGAATCAAGGAGGGCGATTTTTTCATTGAGAATGATATTCCCATTGCGCAAGACGTAATTCTTCCTTCGGGAGTATACAGTGCGCGAAACGGTATAGCTACATTTCTCATTATTAATCACAGCAGCAAACCAGTGGATATCAAAATCGACAAAGAAGCCTTGTTTACTGAGATCCACACTTTTGAACAAATTTCTCCTGAATCATTTAAATTTATGGATCAGAAAAGGGAATCCAAAGCAACAATCAAAGAGAAAATCAGGATGGGACACTTGAACTCAGAGGAAGAGGATAAACTCCTTAACGTTTTAAAACAATTTCCAGAAGTCTTTCACGACAATGACGGAAAACTGACATTTTCTAACGCCGTTAGACACCCCATCCATACAAAAGATGATTTGCCTATTTATACTAAAAATTACCGCTACCCTTTTTGTCACCGAGAAGAGGTCCAGCGGCAAATAGCTAAAATGTTAGATCAGGGTATTATTCGACCATCGAACAGCCCATGGTCATCCCCAATTTGGATCGTACCAAAGAAGACCGACGCTTCTGGTACGCAAAAATGGCGTTTAGTGGTAGATTATCGTAAGCTTAATCAAAAGACCACGGATGATCGCTACCCGATTCCTAACATCAACGACATTCTCGACAAGTTAGGAAAATGCCAATATTTTTCGACAATAGACCTCGCTTCTGGTTTCCACCAGATCGAAGTCCATAAGAAAGACATTCAGAAAACTGCGTTCAGTGTCGATGGAGGGCACTACGAGTTTGTCCGAATGCCTTTCGGATTAAAAAACGCACCCGCTACGTTCCAGAGGGTAATGGACAATGTTCTTCGGGAACATATCGGCGTGCGATGTCTAGTATACATGGATGATATTATCATCTATTCTACTAGCTTACAGGAGCATCTAATAAATCTTAAAAAGGTTTTAGAAACCCTCCGTAAATATAATTTAAAAATTCAGCTCGACAAATGCGAATTTCTCCAGAAGGAAGTCGCATTTCTAGGGCATGTGGTAACGCCAGAAGGGGTGAAACCCAACCCCGAAAAAATTAATGCAATAAGGAATTGGCCGCTACCCAATAATGAAAAAGAGCTGAGAGCCTTTTTAGGAGTTATCGGCTATTACAGGAAGTTCATTAAAGACTTCGCAAAAATTTCAAAACCCTTGACTCAACAGCTCCGCAAAGGAGAAACTATCAGACACACCGCCGACTTCATTTCAGCCTTTCAAAGATGCAAAGAAATCCTAACGAGCAGCCATGTCCTGCAATATCCGGATTTCTCGAAGCGCTTTATACTCACTACCGATGCGTCGAATTTTGCTTTAGGCGCGGTACTGTCCCAAGGTCCCATAGGATCGGACAAACCAATCGCCTTCGCCTCTCGTACGCTTACACAAACCGAGGAAAAATACTCGGCTATCGGGAAGGAGCTCTTAGCAATCGACTGGGCGTGTAAATATTTTCGTCCCTACCTGTTCGGTAGGAAATTTAGTTTGTACACAGATCACAAACCTTTAACATACGCCCTGAACCTCAAAGGTTCAAACGACAGGCTAATCAGATGGAAACTACGGCTTGAGGAATTCGACTACGAAATCCACTACAGGCCCGGAAAACAAAATGTGATCGCAGATGGGTTATCCAGAATACCGCAACAAATAAATTTGAACGAGCAAGAATCATCCTCATCATCTTCCAGCAATGATAGCGACGATAGTGAAGACGACAACCATACTGTCCATTCTAGCTCGTCTGATTCAAGTGAGTATATAGGAATGACCGAACGTCCTATAAATTATTATAAAAATCAAATTTTGATCAAAGAGGGTGATCAAAATTCGGAAGTCTACGAAGAAATTTTCCCCTCAATTTTCCGTCGAACTATTACCAGATTTGCGTTCGGAATACCCTACGCTATAAAAATTCTCAGAGACTACATGAGTCCTACCAAGATCAACTGCATATTATGTCCAGAAAAATGGTTAAACACATTACAGATCGCACACAAAAACTACTTTTCTAGGAATAAAACGTTCAAGCTTGTATTAACACAATCAATCTTACAGGATCTAATTACCGCAGAAGAGCAAGACCAAATAATAGAAAGAGTCCATCAACGTGCACACAGGGGTGCAACAGAGAACTATGAGGTCATCAAGAAAGAATTTTATTTCCCCAGACTCCAGAAGAAGGTACAGGAATTCATCAACCTCTGCAAGGAATGTCTGGAGAGTAAGTATGAAAGATGCCCTTATAAGGTTAAATTCGCGTACACCCCGATTCCTAAAAAACCACTCGACATTCTTCATTTGGATATTTTCATTTCATCACCAAATACCTTTCTATCTGCAATAGACAAACTATCAAAATTTGCCATGCTCATTCCGATAAAGTCTAGATCAATACCCGATGTCAAGCGAGGCATAGTAAAATTGATTTCGACTTTCGGAACACCTAAATTAGTCGTCTGTGATAATGAAGCAGCATTTCGCTCTATTGAGGTAAGAGGGTTTCTTCAAAGGTTACAGGTAGAAATGTATTTTACCCCCTCTAATCACAGCGAAACAAATGGAACGGTAGAACGATTTCATTCGACTCTTTCTGAAATATTTCTTTGTATTAAACCAAGCTACAACGATTTAACAAACAAAGAACTCTACAGAATCGCGACAGCCCTTTATAACTCTACGATCCACGCAGTTACTAAATTGAAACCATTAGAGGTTTTTTATGGTGTAAAGGAAGGAGAAGAAAGAACACTTAATTTGGAGCGAATTCTTGAAAATCGGAATCATGTTTTTGACGAAGTAGTTGCGAAAATAGAAGCCAATCAAGCGAAAACAATAGAGGCGAGAAACAGAGTCAGGGAAGACGCTCCAAAACTTAAAAGGCGGGAAGTAATCTACAATAGAATACAGGGTATTAGAAGAAAAACAAAAAGAAGATACAAGCCACAAATCGTGAAAAATAATAGAAGGAAAACCTATATAGACAGTCGCAACATTAAACTTCATAAATCAAAATTAAAGAGAAGAAGGAAAACTCCATCATAAAAATAAAAAAATAAAAAAAAAAATCATTCTGACTTTCATAGCAATCAAAAACAAGTAAACCCTAATCACAGTTGTGGTAACCTTAGTTTAATAGTTCAAATTTTCAATCATCCCAAATCACCAATAACCATACTAACCACCTGCTAATATTGTTAAATTTCAGATTACTTTATTCATCCTACTCATATCGATTATAACATCTTGTCAATCCCAAAAGATGTCAATACGTGATTTACAAAATGATCCGCTATTGCTTGTAGAAATGAAATCGTGTAAAATTCAGACCGGTACTATCAAGATCATTCATCCTATCAATATCTCATCAATAGAAGAAACCGCGGAAATTCTCGTACAAGCATCATACAAAATTAATGTTCAAGCAACTAACCCATTAACCAATATGTTGAGACTCAAAACAAAGAAACTGTTCAGCAACCTACATCAGCTAAAACCACAGCAACACCACCGAGCAAAGAGATGGGATACCGTCGGCACCGTTTGGAAGTGGATTGCCGGAACTCCCGACGCCTCCGATCTTCATGCCATTAACAGTACCATGAACGATCTAATAGATCAAAATAATCAACAATATAAAGTAAATCAAAATATCAACGACCGGATTCAGAAGCTCACACACGCAATCAAGGAAATAACCACTCAGGCAAGTTTGAATGACCTTATGATGAACGACCTCGAGATCATCACCTCCATTTTGAACATCGACACTCTAAACCAATTACTCGAGGACATACAGGATGCAATCATGCTATCAAAATTATCCATTACATCGAACAAAATACTATCAATTCGCGAGATACTAAATGTCAAAGGATTACTTGAGGAGCAAGGAGTTAATATACACCTACCGGATGAAGCACTGCAGTTTGTCACCCCAAAGTTTGCCACTAGCCCGGGAATCTTGCTGTATTTCATGCAAATACCGTTGCTAGACAACAGTACTTCGTCAATTATCAGGATATACCCAATTGTCAACCAAAATCACACCATAAACGAATACCCGGAATACATAGTAAAGAACGGAAACCACATCTTCACAACCCAAAAGCCAAATGACTACGTTCAAAAATATGCATACCTCAAGGAACTCAACGATGGATGCATCGCGCCTTTAATCATTGGGAGAAAACCTGTATGCAGCGCAGTTTTCAATAATCGGACAATCTATGAACTCATCTCGGATAATACAATTTTAATTTCAAACATCAGAAACAAGACACTGGAATCGAACTGCGGACCGGACAACCGTACATTGGAGGGTAATTTGCTAATCCAATTTGCAAATTGCACAATCAAAATCAATAACCAGACATTTAGGAACGAGGAATTCACCAGCCAGCCTGTATTGATACACAACTCATTCTACAACCTCAATCCAGATTGGAACCTTAAAGACGAACCCGATTTAGGAGCAATTCACCAAAATACAATAGAGAACCGCCGCCACCTGGACCACGTCTACCTGGAGCAGAGCAAACTGAACTTCAAATTTTGGAATCTATTCGGAGGAGTTTCATTAACAGGATCTACATTTCTAATCATCGGCATAATCATCATACTCAAATACGGAACGGGACGTTCCTCACTTAGGGGGGGAGTAGTTACCGAACCTCCATACCCGATCCCGGACTTGTCCGACATTATAGAACGGATGAGGAACACACAACACCAAACACAACAACAACAACAACAGCCACAAGCATGAACCGACTCGACTCATCAAAAAGCTAAACTCCACCGACCAGCAGAACGTGACGGGATGTACGACTCGCATTTCACAGTTTGATAGCGTAAGCATTTATACAGGAACGGTTACCACAACAAGCTAGGCCTTTGTAATTTCGAACTCAATAAATCAGTCTTAGTCTTTCTTTCGAACCGTCCACTTGGGATTTTCCTTTTTTAAAAACATATACCGGTAGCCCCGATTTATCGCTTATATATATATATATATATATATATATATATATATATATATATATATATATATATATATATATATATATATATATATATATATATATATATATATATATATATATATATATATATATATATATATATTTATATATATATATCTGTTGTTCCAATCAGAATTGGACGATTCTGATTGGAACAGACCCCGCTCTAGTGTCAAAATTCTCGGACCGCGATGAATTCGGTTCATCGGTGGATAAGTCCATAAGGCAATCTGGTGTTCATCGCCCTTCTCTCTTAAGCAGTCACAGAAGATAGCATTTTTTTGTTTAATGTTTTCATAGGGAAACGTTTCCGTATGAAAACAAACCTATCCTCCTCGGTAGCGAAACAGAGATAGGTGATCAAATGTCAGATAGCCATATACAACCACACAACCTGATATACATCTAGTGGTGATAGCTGTGCAACCAGTTCCACTTTCCACACTTACTGATGCCGTTTTTCTTTATTATCCAGTTCCAACCTGGGTTGGAACTGGATCAGATCACAGTTTCAACCCCAACCCGACTTCGGTTTCGCTTGTACTAAAGTTTGTTTGACGTTGTTTGTTTACACATTTTCCGCCAATCCAGTTCCAACCCAGGTTAAAAAAGAAAAACGGCATGAGTGGATTCTTGAATGAAGCCAACTTCTGGCACTCGCCGCAACAAAAACAAGGCGCCACTTTACATGAACTTTAACAGTGAGCCTATCAGGAACTTTTTTTTTACAGTTTATGAACAACACTAGAGGAATTCCTGAAGAACTCCCTGCTGCAATCCCAACTGAAAAAAAATGCTGACAAAACTGCCTCTTGAGGAGTACTTGAAACTTCTGGAAGAATCACCTTTGAAGTTTTTGGAGACATTTTTGATGGAACTACATAGAGAAACGCTCGAGTATCTGATAAAGAAACTCGTGAAAGAATCTGTTAAGGAGTTCCTGAAGCATACTCGAGTTGTCCAGAGATCCTGACCAAATCCCTGATAAAAACGGTAAATGAAGTTTCCTCTAAAGGAGTATCTGAATTAACTCCTCCTGATAGAACTCCTGGAGAAATCCCTGAAACAACACATGGAAAAATGCTTAAAATTCCTAGAAAAATTTCTGGAAGAACTCCTGGAATACTTTTCTGGAAAACACCATGCAGAATTCGAAGTAGAAATGCCTTGCGCATTACCTGTTAGGGTTTCAATTAAAACTATCAGAAGGAACATTTGGAGGAATCTCTAACGAAACTTCTGGAGAAATATCCTCTGGAGGTGCTCCCGAAAAAAATGCTATTGGAGGAATGCCCGATTGAACTATCTTTGGAGAAATATTTGACAGAACTCTTGGAGAAATCACTGATGTCACGTTTTAGCGGAAATACCAAACGAAACTATTAGAGAAATCCTGAAGTATCTGAAATAATCGCTAAAACAAATCCTTAGGGTACTAGACCCGAGAAAATCTATGAAGAAATTCCTTAAAAAAATCCCAAAGGAACTCTTCCGTGAGCAATATCTTAGATGGATCCTGTTACTCTTCCCACATCATAGCTTTCTGAGGAGCAGCTGCGAGCACGAGTTCAGGAGCAATATTTGAATGGTTTGAATTTCTGTTGGGTATGTGTAGCAAGACCGTGGGCAACCGTAGTCAATCACAGTAGGCGAGGTAGTAGTGTTTTTTTGTAAAATGAACTTCTGCACGAATTTATGCTGGCCTGCTTACTCTCACGGAAAATTTGACGTTTGAGCGGTGCCGACACCTCTCAAACGTCAAATTTCGTGCGAGAGTAAGCAGGCCAGTATGAATTCGTGCAGTAATCCATAGTTCAGTTGTTAAACGAGTTGCACTGATGTGCGATACATATATAAAATATATTTGCTTGTTTTGTATTATTCAAAACCTGTTGTTTCATTGCCTCCGGTTCAACAGGTTGTGGGCCTAGCGACAAAGTTTTATAGGATCACAGATTGCCGGATTGAGTAGATCGAATGGATTTCTCGAAGCAAGGAATTCAGCGGTTGCCGTACGACAACTATGAGACGTGGACAATCCGGGCTCGCCATGTGCTGACAAGGGAGAGTTTGTGGAGTTAAGCGTGCACTGAAACCTCGGAAAGTGATCGGACGAAGGAATGGATTGCGAAGGTTGAGCTAGCGCTTCAAGCGATAGGTTTTTTGGTGGAAGATGCGCTATTCAGGATCATCAGCGATGCTGATACGGCATGGGAAGCATGGATGTTGTTTAAAAGAAATACTACGTGATGGACTCGTCAATAGCAAAAGTTTCGTTGGTTAAGAAGCTGTCCAAACTGGTGGAAGGTGGCGGTATGCAACAACATTCGGTCGAGTTCGATATTCGAGAAAATATGTATAGAACGTTGGATATAAACTGGACGAGGACATGGAGGCATCTTGGCATGCTTACTCCAAACATATGAGAGTATTCGTGTCGGCGATTCATGGAAGAGTGGATGTTTTTCGATGACTTTAGTTAAACACAAGCTGTTACAAGATTTTGAACGATGACATAACAAATATGAAGAATTTGTGGATCGGAAAAACCTTAGATGCCAAGGTAACCAATAAGCAGACGAGAACAGTTCCAATCATTTCATTTTCCAACTCTGTCCATAACTGTCAGCAAGTCTAGTTTCAGTTTCGGTAATTACTGGTCAAGGCTTTGCAGTTGTGTTCAAGACAAACGATTGTTATATCATGAAGGATGGAGAAGTTTTACTGGTAGGAAAGAAAGTAGGGAAGCTCTATCGCACGAATTTTGAAATAGTTTTAGTGCTATGAGATGCAGGAAATGCGATATGCTTCCGATCTTAAGGAAGCGTGTTGGATATGTGTAACAAGACTGTAAGCCACTAGGAAAAGGTAGTGTTTTTGTAAAAGAGTTTTGTATTTACAAAATCAGCTGTTTTACTGCCTCCGGCTCAAAGTTCAATCTCTAGCAGAAACCGATATTCATTAGTGCTTGTAAGAGGCTGAACATGAATCCAAAACATGTACACAGTACTATTCCACCTGGTGAGCTCGTTCCATATAAATCTTTGTGAAACGCTATCGTCCTCCAGCAGGCGGCTATGATGTAAAAACCGTAAATAGCTCAAAAAGGTTAAAAATCATAATTTCAGTCGTCTCATCCCGCGCTGCCGAGCCACGGGTTCCAAGCGCCACCCGGCGGCCGATGATGCACGGTACCCAGCTTCATAATCATAGAAATTTATCGGACGTTTTTGAGTGCATTCCGACCGGTTTCCGCTTTTGAAGAACGTAAGCAACGCACCGCACGCTGAGGTGGTCTCCCTCCTGCCTTGATCCCTGCTATCGGGCCCAGGAATTGGGATCGGATTTCCGCGCCTAATTACAAGCCGATCGAGACCGGCACCGCAGCCGCCGCACACCGGGACAATTTCAGGGTTACAGAACGAACGCATCACCACCTCCATCCGTAGCGCAGCGGAGCCGGAGAGAATGACCAATCGATTATATAATTGCCGGGGTCGGTCCTCGGCTCTCGACTCTCGGTCGGCTCGACTAATAATTTTATTTCAACAGAACAATTTGGAATCCATTTCCTCTCTCGCTGTGGCCTGTCTAATCCAAGCAAGCCACGGCGGTTAGGTAGGATGCGTGCGAGCGTGTGTTATGGAACTTTTTCCCATTCCTGCTCTCTGAGCAACGGTCGGTCACTGCCGCCGGTACCACAGGGTACCACCACCTCCGCCACTGCGAGAGGCATTCCGCTCTAAGCTCTGGAAGATCCAGCCGACAGCAACGAGAAACGCACTGAAGCACACGCCCCGGGAAAAGATCTTAATTGAGGTTCGGCCGTTTCCAACTCCATTACCTGCTATTTTCGGTCAAATTGAGATATTCTTCGGCCGAAAGTTACGAAACATTATGATTTTAATGGACCCCGACCGACGCGACCGGACGGCGTGTGTGGGTTGGTTGCTTGGATTGGACCGTGAGTACTCATCACCTTTGGCAGAACCTACTGCTGTGAGAATCACAGCAATCGGCGTGGCGGCGCGGCAGCGCAGCTCAACAGATGTTTCAAATGTAGCGAAATCGCAGGTGGCGTTGCAAGACCGGGGAAATTCCTGGAAGTAAATCAACCCTAACCGAAACTGACACAGGAAAACCGTGGAAAGCAGCGGCGACGGCGACGGCAGCAGCAGTCAGCGAAGAGGAACTCTATGAGAACTTGCAAGATTGGTCGTCTTGCTTTGTGAAAATTCAGCCAACTGTGACACCTAGCGCAGCACCACAGGTCGGGAACCGGGAAGCGTACCGCCCGAGTAGAGACACTGCTGCTGCATGGGGTAATGTGTTGAAAATTAGTTCCGTCTCGACGGTGGTGACGGCCCAGGCGACAGGCCGAGCGTTTACGTTGATTGCCCACTATGGGTGATGTCCATACAATCTGGTGTCCAAAATTAATCTTCTTGCACCAGTTATGCGTACAGTGACTATTGCCAATCGTAGTAGTCGTAGGTTTTACTTGAATTAAATAAATGTCCACTTTTCTTCCAGCCATCAACCGGAATAAATGTACTTCCTCCGCATTACCAATAGGTTATGGGCCTATGTGCGAACGTTCCGTTGGAAAGTTTCAAGAATTCAGCAATATTTTCCCTCAAGCTGTGAAGATGACTTCCAGCGCGAATGGATTAAGTAGAACTGATAGTTACAAGTCGATTTCAAGCCTTGGTCGCGAGAACTGGGCAACCAGGAAGTTTGCGATGCAAACTGACTTGAAGCTTGAAGATCTTTGGAGAACGGTGAAACCGACGGTATGTATGACGGTAACGGTACCGTAGAAACTGGTTAGGATCTAAAAACGCGCGTAAAGATCATCCTGCTTTTGGAACTGGTAAACTGCGTCCACCTCCGGAAAGCAGGAACAGCTCGGCAAGTATGGTCCAAATTGAAGAAAGCTTTCAAGGACTCGGGTCTAACCAGTTAAGTCGAGCTCATCAAAACGGAGCTGTCATTGTGTGATAGCCATGGACCATGGAGAATATGTCACCGATCACCGGAGATGCCATCAAAATCAAGTTGCTTCAAGAGGTCCAGGTCCCTTGCGTGGATTCGGTACTAGCGGTGAAAGCGGTAGCAGAAACCACGAATATGTATCCCCAAGAGGTTTGAAGTGATAAAAATGCCACAAACTCGGGGACATCGCGAGTTGCACCACCCAAAGGCATCGCATTTTGCACAGTTCTTTCGACGTTCTACGCCAACGACCAGGATCAGCGGCGCTTCGACTCAGGTGCAAGCGTGCACATGACCTGGAACCGCAATCTACTAGAGACTTGACTAGAGAACATGAAGCGTTCTACCGGCACAGTGATAGCAGCAAATGGAAGCAGCTTGAAGGTAAAAGTGACGGGCTCAACGGTCCTCAAGCCACACAGGCCAACAAGAGGACATTTCGGCCGAGGAAGTTCAGCTGTTGCCGGACCTTACTGCAAGCCTTCTGTCCGTAAACCAATTTGTGAGAGAAGTATTTTAACTGTGGTTTTCAGCCGAATCTGAAACTGCACGACATCTAAAGCTTGGACGACAGTTGACTTCTGCGCCCTCTTTGATTTTAGCAACGGGCTGAGGTGAGGTCATCCAGACACGCTAATGAACTAGACTGCAATCGTCCAGACACGCAAATTGGCTATGATGCTTTTATCTGGACACACTGCTTATAAATGGTCGTCTGGTCTTGTGAATACGCTGTGAACAAATTTTTTATGTTCACCATAAGACAAAATTTTTGGTAAAAATAGCAATGCGATCGCCCGGACCCGCTGTGGACAATGATGCAGCTTTCCGGACACGCAGTGGACAAGGTTGCGGTTATCCGCTCCGCAAACGATGTGGACAAGGGTGCGGCCATCCGGACACGCTGTAGACAAGAGTGCGGTTATCCAGACTGGCTGTGGATAAGGGTGTGGTCATGCGGGCACCCTGTGGACAAGGGTGCGGTGATCTGGACACGCTGCGGTCATCCAGACTGGCTGTAGACAAGGCTGCAGTCATCCAGATTGGCTGTGGACAAGGGTGCGGTCATGCGGACACCCTGTGAACAACGATGTGAACAAAGGGATGGTCATTCAGACTAGAAGCGGACAAGGCTGCGGTCATCCGGACACGCTGTGGACAAGGGTGCGGTTATCCAGACTGGCTGTGGGTAAGGGTGTGGTCATGCGGGCACCCTGTGGATAAGGGTGCGGTCATCTGGACACGCTGCGGTCATCCAGACTGGTTGTAGACAAGGCTGCAGTCATCCAGATTGGCTGTGGACAAGGGTGCGGTCATGCGGACACCCTGTGGATAAGGGTGTGGTAATCCGCACACCCTGTGGACAACGATGTGAACAAAGGGATGGTCATTCAGACTAAAAGCGGACAAGGCTGCGGTCACCCGGACACGCTGTGGACAAGGGTGCGGTTATCCAGACTGGCTTTGGACAAAGGTGCGGTCATGCGGACACCCTGTGGACAAGGGTGCGGTCATCCCGACACGCTGCGGTCATCTAGACTGGCTATAGACAAGGGTGTAGTCATCAAGATTGGCTGTGGACAAGGGTGCGGTCATCGATACACGATGTGAACAAGAGGCGGTCATCCAAACTAGCAGTATACAAGGCTGCAGTCATGCGGACACTCTGTGGACAAGGGTAAGGTCATTCGGAAACGCTGTGAACAAGGGTACGGTCATCCGTACACGATATGAACAAGGGGGTGGTCATTCAGACTAGCAGCGGACAGGGGTGCGGTCATCCGGACACGCTGTGGACAAGGCCAATGCCAGTGGGTACGCAATGCTAGTGGACGCTAGTGGCCAAGTTGACCGTTACAAAGCTCGAGTGGGTGGTAATCAAAGGCTACTGGCAGCGAAGGGAATGGAGAATTTAAGTAAAGACGCTGTGCTGAAGAAGCTAGGACTTACCTAATCCGGGTTTGATCTATACCTTTATTACTGGATCAAGGAATAAATATTCCAAATGAAATCTTAACCCTCTTAAGATGTTAGGATTTCCGCACCACGATGGCTTAGTGTACGATCAGTATGGCTACCTGGGTCAAATTAACCCCAACATCCTACTAGGGTTAAGATTTTGAATGGCCGTAAAGAAATATCAATCGGATCAAGTCACTTTTCTGATTTTGGCCACCTCATAACCCATAGTGTTGCCATGGCAGCGGCCGCGGTGGTGGTCGGCTGAAAGGAAGGTGCGATACCGCCACATTCTCATGGGCTGTTGGCGGGGTTCATAAAATTGAAAATTAAAATCAGATCCACCACCGCAGAGAATAGTTACATAGGTACAGAGCGCAACAAGTTAATGTCGTCGTCCGTCGTCCATCGTCATGTCTGGCACGGTGTCGAACGACGAAGATGTTATCCCGCCGGAAAGGGTCAACGGCTTCCAAGCGAAGCGAAGGCAATATTTTACACCATTTCCGATATGATTGTAGTTTGTAGTAGGTACACTGGAACACGACGATATCGTCTTACAACCCGAGACGAAACGTGCAAATCAAAGAAGGCATGGCGAGAAGATGATATTGTACCTTTTCGTCTTTGCTGCTTTATGAATGAAACATTTCCCTCGTCCGGCCTGCTGTGATTTCAGTTCTCTCTCTCTTCCCGAGGTGGAAACGAATCAAAATCAGAGCCTACTGCGACCAAGTCGCGAAGACGCCGTTGTCCGATGCGAACCGGACGATATGTGTTATGATTTTTAATTCAAACTTCAAACAGAGCATAAAATTAAAAACTTTTCGCGTAAAAGCTTTTCTGTTGCACCGTTGTTGACTCTCTGTCCTGCTGATTGACGACAACAGCAGATGGAGAGCAGTGCAGAAAGAAAGTAGGCTGTGCGAGATTCGTTATTTATGACCGAAGCGCCGACAGAGTTGCCGTTTTGCTATGCTGCACACTATGAGCGATTTCACTATGCCCAATGTTTCGTTCCGTGCACGTGGAATGCCCAGGCATTTGTTTCGGTCTACGGGCGGGAAGAACTTCGCATAACGTGACTTAAAAGCAGTTCCAGTTATGATGATGACACGGTAAGGAACTGTGGAGACATTTCCTAGATAGCAGATAGGCAATTCAGTAACCTGTGGTGTGGGAAGTGAACCTGGCTCCTCTGGAACGAGTTCCTTCAGAGATTTTGTTAGAAGATTCTCCATAGATTGTCCCAGGAACTCCTCCCTTAAGGGATTCTTTTAGGTATTTCTTAATCATATACTCCAGGATCCCTCTGTTAGTTCCGTCTGGGATTTCTGTAAAAGTTTCACCAGTGATTCCTCCAGGAATTTCATCAATGACTTGCGCCACCATGAACCTCCAGATCTGCTGCGATATCCGGCTAAGTTCTCGAACTTTTGTCGGCTTTCGGCTTATCAACAAATGAACTCAGGGTTGGAGAATTCGTGAGGTCACCAGCATTGATTGACCACAGAGAAACAGACGCCACACTCTGCTCGCTTCCCATCGATCACCTTTTTAACAATTGATTCAAATATTCAGTAGTAGGCCGATTGGCCACTCGCGGCGCAAGCATCGTTTTTGTTCCTGTTTGACGTTTGTTCACTACCGCCACCTAGGGGTGGCCCGGCCAAGCACAGTATATTTAGCATTGGGCGATTGCGTTTCTGTGACGATCTTTTTGATGAAATTTGTTCCAAGTGTTACGTTTGTTTCTCTGTGGATTGACCATAGGGCATTTTGCACGCGATTTTGTCGTTTCTTGGCCTTGTTGTTTACAATTTTTCTGTAAGTGATAAAGAAAGAGAAAATTTCGTGCAGTACCCTATACAAGTATTATACACTAGAGTCCCTATAATTAGAGTCTGGCGGACTGTCACTTTCGACCGGAGCCAATCGAGCATGACGTCATAGTGTCCTCACCGATAAATGCTACACCGTGACGTCATGCTCGATTGGCTCCGATCGAAAGTGACAGTCCGCCAGACTCTAACTAGACTGACTCTATTATACACCACAAGCGTCTGTCGCTAAGGACCAGCAGCTGACGAGTATTCGCCGCTGATACACACTAGGTTTCACTGGCATAGTACATTACATACAGCAGCACAGAGTTTACGGTTCAGCTGAACATGCGGAATTTGGGAACTACTACCGAATCTGGTCATAAAAATCTGCGCTGCAATTCAGTGCTTTACTTAATGA